>NC_092589.1:101597500-101630000 GCF_047663525.1 Anas platyrhynchos
CAGCCTACCATAGCAGTCCCCAGATGCACTTCTGGCACTTACAGGCCAGGGAACAGTATTCTGTTCCAAAGCCTATCATTAGCTCATACAAATGTAGACTTCCTCACAATTTTTATATCCAGAAAGAGGAAAGGTCAACCTTAGCAACTCACATGGGGTGTATCTCAGCTGATCTACTTTATTATGACATGTTATACTTCTGCAAAATAATAAGTATTAAAAACCCCACTCCACAAAGAGTCCCTCCCCAGCTTTCCTGCAGGCCTCATTTAGGTACTGGAAGGCTGCTATACGGTTTCCCTGGAGCCTTCTCCAGACTGAACAACCCCAACTCCCTCAGCCTGTCTTCACAGGAGAGGTGTCCCAGCCCTCTGAGGGTCTCATGGCCCTCCTCTGGACCTGCTCCAACATGTTCATGTTTAGCTTCTTTAGCACTGGTTGATAGGAAAAAAATCTTTGTTACAGCAAAGGAGTCTTGTGGAGTGGCAATTGAATGCTATAACCAGAGTTTTCTTGAGCTTTCTAAAAAATTTATCTGATAGATTTCTCATATCAAACAACAACAACAACAACAACAACAACAACAACAATAATAATAATAATAATAATAATAATAATCTAGAGTAAACCCCATTTTTTCAATAAAAATAAAACCACCAACAAAACCCTCTTGTGGTCACAAGGGTGCAGGAAATTAGGACAACTACTTTTCTTATTTTCAGAATCAGATCTCAATAAATAAATGCAAACACAAGATGTTTTAAAAACAGCACTGTATGAAAGATGGAAATAATCATAAACAGAATCAAGGAGAAGGATTTTTTTAACATAAAATTATGATTAGAAGCAGCTGAAAAATAGTGTCAAATAATAGTCACATAACTTTGTCAGAAAGATACAAAACTGAAAAAAAAAAGAATTTATAATTCATGAGGAACAAAAAAAATATATGAATGCACATACATACAACAGTTTACAAATAAATAAAAACTTTTGAAAATGAGAACTACAGATGTTAGTGAAAAACAAATGTTGAAAGGGAAAAATGATAATAATAAATTACTATATTTTGAGAATACAAATTTAATTTTAATTAATAAGAATTTAATTTAGAGATAATTAAGAACTAGTATTAAAAACCACTGAGAAAAAAAAAAAAAAGTAACAAAGAGCAACTATTTATATATCAACTATATCAACTATATATCTATGATTCTGTGATTCTGTGATTCTGTATTTATCATTTTAAAAGCAGCAGGCCCAGACAACATTAATTCCCAAAATTAACCTGGTCTGATAGTTCTCCAAGACATTACTGTTGTTACATAACAATCCTGCAACACTTGGGAAATGCTTGAGAACTTGTCTTGGTTTCCTCTAGGATAGAGTTAATTTTTCTCCTAGTAGCTGGCATGGTGCTGTGTTTTTGAATTTAGGATGAGTCTAATGCTGATAGCACATTGATGTTTTAGTTGTTGCTGAGCAGTGTTTGCAGAGAGCCAAAGACTTCATGCTGCCCTGCCAGTGAGGAGGCTGGGGTTGCACCAGAAGCTGTGAGGGGACAAAGCCAGGTTGGCCAAAGGGATGCCCCACAGCATGTGATGTCATGCTGAACTATAAATATGGGGTGACTGGCCAGGGTCGGGGGGAGACCAGTGCTCAGGGATGGGATGGGTATTGGTCAGTGTGTGGTGACAAATTGTATTGTGCGTCATTTGCTTTGTAAATTTTATTATTGTTATTATCACCATAATCACTATTATTATTTCTCTTCCTTTTATGTCCTATTAAACTGTCTTTATCTCAACTCAAAAGCTTTTGATTTTTTTTCCTCCACAATAAATCCCCCATCCCACTGAGGGGGGAGAGGGGTGAGTGGATGGCTATGTGGTGCTGAACTGTCAGCCAGGTTAAACCACAACAGAACTGAAGAAAAACTGTAATTGTAACTGTCTAAATCAATCATTACTAAGTGCTGAGAGGATGGTGTGGCTCACTAAGTTAATCTTTCTGACACTGACCCTTAATAACATCATACAAAAACTGATATGAGATAGAAGGTGATGACATAATTAGCACCAGTCAACACTTTATCATGGAAAATCTGCAATCAAAAACATTTGAAACTGCTCTTTGATGACATTTAAAAATTTGATAAAGGTAGCTGTGTTAGGACATCATAGACACCTTTTAGACATTTTAATTTCTCTTACTCAGCACTCAGATAGTAGAATAAGCACTCATAACATCAGCATATTTATAATGGTTTAAAAGTATTTCTCCAGAAAAAAAAAAAAAAGGAACTAAAAAGAAAGGTGTGTAAAATTTTCTTTACAAAAATGTAATCCTACAGGTATATGTTCTAACCCTATAATACTGAGTATCTTCACCAGTAGTCTGGAATGTTATATGCTACTGAAGTATGCAGATAACCCAAAATTAACAGTGATAAACAATGTTGGAGACAGGCCAATTACATATACTGGCCTGAGTTGCTTGGCAGTGTTGACTCATCTAAAGAACTTGCCAATTCCAATGTCCTACACTTATGAAAAAAGAATGTAGACCACGCTTGAAAGACCAAAGTTCATAATCTGCAAAGCAGCAACAGTGAAGAGGATCTGGACAGCCATATGAGCATGAGCAATTACTGCACTGCTGTAGCTAAAGGGCAGAATGTGATCCGTAGCTGTTCAACCTTTAAGGCTATATTAATTTTCCAGAAAGTCCCATTGAGGTAGTCGGATATGGTCAGTAACTTTGATAACAGAGGGCAAGTTTTCATCAGGATCATATTTATTTTTCTGTTAGCTTCCTTGATACCTTGTTGGAGACTTCATGCTTCTACAGTATATAGATTTAGAGCTGTCAACCTCATCATAGACTTTGCCGTGACTAAGCTCTTAAAAGTTTCTACAATCAACAATGCTTTACCTATCTCTAGATAAACTCACATAACTACCATATGTGCTTCTTCAGGGCTGCAAACTGTGAGGGATCCAGAGCTTTAGGCTCTTCACCAGGACAAATAACAAATTTTGCTCCCTAACGAGGAAGTAATTCAGATTTTTCTTCCCTAGCAGGCAGGTATTTCTGCAAATGACATTCTTGTTAAAATCATTTGAATTTCTTGCTGAAGGCATGGAGCCTGAAGGGTTCAGTCTCAAGTTCTAAAACCAAGTTCAGCCAACACTTGCTTAGTGAAGTATTCTAGTTTCCCTTTAGATGTAATGTATCAGAAGTCTGGGAAGACACGAAGGGGCTGAGCCTTATATCTAGACTTAAAAAAAAGTAAATCCTACATAAGTCTGCAATCAGAGAGACTGCTATTATAATGAAATACTTTAGAAACTGTTAACCTCTTCCATGCATATACAGCTTATTCCACAATATATATTCTACTTTGCATTAACACAAACAGTCCCAGTTTGAAACAGTACTCATTAAACTTTTCAGTGAAACCGCCTTGGAGAGGGTGATTCAATACTGGGAAAGGTCAGTAAAGAATTAAAACAGTGAGATTATATCTAAAAATTGTGATATACAATGCAAAATTTGCAATATAGATTATTCAAAAAAAAAGAAAATTTACTTGAAAATAAGAAAATTTACTTGACCAGGGTCTGCAAATGTCTAGAGTACTCAATGATTTCAAAGAAAAGGGAAAAAAAAAATCATGTAAGAGGAAACAGGAAAAACTGAAATATAGAAAATGCTAACACAGAATAAAGCTTATTTAGGAGGTCTGTGGATTCCTCCAATTCATCAATCAAATCTGGATTTCTTAAATTCCTCAAACTGGATTCTCAATCCCCCCTTGAGAATTATGTAATAATTAATCAAGTATTTACTTTCTATATAATACAAAAGTAATAGATACCATTTATGACCTTAAAAATACATGACAAGTATTGGCAAATGCTGTGTAATTGTTATTGCCAAACAGGTATGTTCCTAAAAGTATTGGATTTTTTTTTTTCCCTAATTAAGAGTGTTTGAAATATTCATAATATGATAAAAAGTAAATTGATGAGACAAAAATTCTGATTTCCTGAAAATGCAATGAGTTTATTAAGTAACAAAAGTTTGTAGTTTAAAAATCATCTCCTTGTGACCATAAAATTACTCAGTAAAGAAAGATTTTTAGCCAGTCATGGTGCAAGATCCAATTCTATATGTAAATTCTTTTACTATATTTACAGTGAAGTTGCCGTGTACACATGCTGACTAACATTAGTCAGTACGTATTTTTATAACTTTAAAAATGTTCTTTCTTTCAAAAGAGTGGAAGTTAAAATGAAAGGATTTAAAGGTAATTATTATTATTATTCTTTTATACCTTAGAGAGTGAAACAAAATGTGTCAAATGCATTTCCCAGAATTAAAATGTTTCTATATTCTCAGAATCAAAGAAACATGAATTGGAAAATGATGAATAGGTTGTGTGAGCAGTGTATCCCATAATATGTTAACACTTTGTGCAGTCTTACTAAAAAAAAAAATGTAAACAGAGCTCATACTGCACTCTAACGTAGCGTTTTCAATGTCTTGTATGCCATTGCAATTTATTTTCTGATAAAGTTATTTATCAGTTAAGTAGTTCATATAAGCGATTGTTCCTGATAATCTGAATATACTTTTCACTATCTGAAAGACAGTAACTATTCGCTTTTGGCATACTGACCTCCACTTTCAAATAATAAAAGACAAACATATCATAACTATGTAAAATAAATAAGAAAATAATATTTTAAGCTGAAAGTACAGAAGATATTTTTTTTACAATGTATCTATTCATATACTTTAAGGAGCAATTCTGTTGTTTTGTGCAATTCTAATGAAGTTCTCTGTTAATATGAATTTATGCAGCATGACCCCAAAGAAAAGGCAATTCTATATAGTAAGAAGAAAGAGCATATATATACTAATACAATTTAACAGAAAATCTTGACTAAATTAATTTAAATTTATTTTTGACAGCTAAAGATATCAGTGCTCAGCATGTGATTTCAATTATACCATGGTACTTAAACATCAAATTATGACATTATTCCAGAAATACTTTAAGATAATGCCATATGTGTTTCTACATTGTTCTTTAAAGTAGAATGATCCAGGATTTAGGTACTATGGTTTATTATTGTTATTGTTATTATTAAAGTTTAAGTTGTAAACTATTTGACCAAAACCATGCCCACAGATGTACATATATAGCTTGATCTTGTATAACTTAATGTAATACTACATTAAGCAGATGAGGAAAATGAGGTGAAGATTCCGGGGAATTAAAATATGCAGAGCAAGCTAACCTAAACCTGCTTTCATTGTGTCTATACAAAACCTTAACTTTGTATGTGACACCAGAGTTTACTTCTAGAGACCCGATCCCTGGAGTCAGTCCAGAGCTTCCTACTTAATTGATTGAGTTTTCTATTGGACTTAGTGATGCAGTGCTTATGACAATATGCTGCAACAGATCTTCCTCTCTCCTAAGTGTCAGTGGGGTAGACTAAGTCTGAATTGATAACAATATTTGACCCTTAACTTATGCCTTACTAATCACAGTCTTGTAAATTAATTGCATTCTATGACTGCGTTTGTGGATGAAAGGAGAGCAGCAGATGTCATTTATCTCAACTTTAACAAGACTTTTGACACAGTATTCTTGTATCCCATTATGACTGTATGTGCGCAGTCAGTTCTTTGAAATCAGTTCTTAGTATTTCAATCCTCTTAATTAAATGAGGCCTATTATTGCTTCTGTCAGAGTAGAATATCATTCTGGATCTTGGTTGTCATAGAAAACTTGTATGATTCTCACAAAGTTTTTAAGTGAAGTTATTTTTGGTGATCAGATATACAAGACAAAACAGAGAAACTGCAAGATAGAAAATTACTCTAAGAAGCTACTGGAGTGCTCAAGGAAAGGTAAAGAAGGAGAAAGGGAAAGTGATTTCCCTGTTCCTTCAGACCCTTTCTCCCACCAACACGGGTGCCCCCTTGGCATGGACATCTGAAATTTAGTTCAAATATTTTATAGCAACCTTTTCAATAAAATGTCAAGCTTTGTAAAGAATTATTATATTTGAATCTTTGCTTGAGGAAAACACCAATATACAGTTAGGCCCTCTTCAAGCAAAGTTCCAGAGGAAAGTCTGCAAAGATAAAAGTTAGAACTTGAGGTTATGTGTTACAAAGGGACAGAATAGGCAGGCATGTGAGCAAATTAATGACTAGAATAAGCATATCGTGCTACTTTAAAGTGGGTGAATATGCAGCTGAAACCTTTGTGAAATTTAAGAAATGAGATGGCAGATTATTGAATTTATTGCTGGTGATTCTGAACAAAATTTGCACAAAATGTGAGTATAGCTGTTGGGGTCAGGCCATGGGTTTGCGCACATGTGTCCATTCTGCCAATGACTGGAGGCAAATGGAGGTGTGACAGTGAGTGTTGTCAATAGAAAAATCCAAGCTGGATGAATCTGTGAGCAGTTAAAGTGCCCTGGGAACAAGGGGATGAGTGGGTCTCTAATGACCAGGTCTGGGTGTGTCCCCAAGGGTGAGAGCACAGGGGCTGGCTGTGGGACCAGGGGAGTCCTGGCTACATGAAGGCACACATGCATGTGTGTGCATGTATGTGTGCGATACTCTGCACGTGCAACTGGGGTAGGGCTGCAGCCTTGGGGCTCCTATATCCAGATGCAAGCAACTGGGGAGACTGAGACTGAGGTGCGGCTGTGGGTTGGATTGAGTGTCTCAGTCCAGCATATTCCCACTGATGGACTTCCATCCTGCTCAGCCAGAGAAGGGATAGGATGAAGCTGTTGGATGAAAGTGTTGAAGCATGCCTATGTTTGCATGAGTGTTCTGAGTATCTGTTCATGATCTGTGTGGCTAGCCATGTATATATCTATTTATGTATTTATGTACATATGTATTTATATATTTATATATTTACACATGTAGTGTAAATATGTGCTTTGTGTGTGTCTTCCTGCTTCAGATGTGCTGCTGGTTGGACATGGGGACATGGGGCTGCAGCAGCCTTGCACCTCTTGAACTGTTGAGTTCAGCATGATACATTTACCTCTAACAATATTGTAATAAGTACAACATACAGTCGTAAATACAGTGTGTTGAAAAATTACATGTATATGGTATCAGAAAGGTTACTTTTCCAATTCTGAAGATGCAGTGTAGCAATTTGTTATATTTTGCACAGGAACAAAAGCAGAAAAATAATATAGTTCATGGCAGACTTAAATTAATCTATTACAGAAGAAAATTGGTAAGAGTCATAGGTTGCTTTAAAAGAGAAAATGCCTTACATAATTTAAATTTTTTAGAAATGAAGAAGCCAGTATGACTTACTGACATGTAAAGAAATTATTAAATTTAACTAACATGGAGAAACTGAAAGGGATGTCACATAATATTTAATCATTTCCATTCCCCACTGTTGCTACATGCTGTCGGTACAGGTCCAAAACTATGTAAAATCAGGGCATGATGTTGTGGGGAACTAGGCTAATCTTCAGTTCAAGTTACAGAGCAATGCTAGCACATTCACTTCCATATTTGTGGCATTCTGGTCCCACAACTCCTGTCTTTCTTCTGGGTCATAAGATTGCTAGGCAGTATCTAACACCTCACGTAAGTAAAAAAAAATAAAAAAAAAATATTGTAAGTTCAAGTCCATATTATAATGCACTAGTCGTAGTTCTAGTTTCAGCTAGATCTGATGTCAGTTTAGCTATTCTTATCTTTCCAGTGACAATAAAACTATTTGTACTGGTCTACAGTTGTAGATGGCAGCCAACTGTTAGGCTTAAAATGCAATAGAATGAGAGAGGGATGAAAGGTAGTTGAAGACTCTCTTTAAATACAGTGTATTTCCACCCTTGATATGATATATAGAATTTGTACAAACAACAAATGCTTATGTGTACATCCTAAGGGGTAATACGCTCCACAAGACAGGTTTACATTTAACTCATGGTGTTTAACATTAAAGACAAATTTCACAAAACCTATGTTCTGAACAAGCATCAATATCTAAATGCAAATTACTTAAAGCAAAATATATATAGTGAGTGGTCTTTTTGGTACAACATACCTAATGAAAGTGTCCGTATTTCTATATGTCTAAAATTTTGAATGCATGTTTCTATAAGCATGTATTTTACTAGCTGAAATGTAATCATATTCAAAGGGCCATTAGCCAGTCTTTTCTGCAGCTCTTATATAATATATTAGCACTACACATTCTTGAATTATCATTAAAATCCTAGGAGAATAAAGAACAAACCAGATATGGGACACTTTAATAACCTGAAGCAGTATTGAAGAACAAGTAATATTGTACCTGTCATCATACACAGAACTAAGACCACTCAATAAAAATCCAAAACACAATCAAGGAAATTCAGGTCAAAAGTGGTGGTAACTTTAGAGTTTTAGCTTTAACTTTGGATCTCCTGATGACTTTAATCACAGTCATGCTGTGTTTAAACCTGTTTGTTAGTTGGAATCACCCACATTCATTTCAGGTCTAGAGACCCTTTGATCAAACCTACCAGGGTTGTGCCTAGCATGCGCTTGGAAAACAGCTCAAACCTCTGCAGAAATATAAAGCCACAGACTTGTTCCTACAGTTCAGACAGAAGCAGAGTTGTAAGTTACAGCTCTTAGGAGTTGTAAACCAAACAATCATTGTGGAAAATGAGAAGGAAAACAAAGACTTGAACTGTTCCTCTTTGCTTGGCAAATTTCACTTCCAGTTTTGCCACAAAAAGTGGCAGACACTTCCTCCTTTGATGAGGGAATAGGGTTTCTAAAGTAAAAATATGATGCCTGTTCACACATCTTTTGCATTTTTTTTTTTTAATCAGGTTGGGGTTTACTCTCCAGAACTTTTTACCCTCCAAAACTAGACTATTTGAGCCTGTAACTAAATTGAGAACTCTGTTGGTTTGTCTTAGATTGATTGACCTATTAAATAGGTAATAAATAAAAGCATGCATTATTCTGATGCCAAGGAGAAAATAGATGAGCTTTGAACATACAGTTTATACATATTGAGGATGCTCATGCATTCTGTTTTTCACTGTGAAACATATATATGTATGATCAAAGAACATAGAATCAAAGAATATCCCGAGTTGGAAGAGACCCATAAGGATCATCAAGTCCAACTCCTGGCATCGCACAGGTCTGCCCAAAAGTTTAGACCATGTGACTAAGTACACAGTCCAATTGCTTTTTAAATTCAGACAGGCTTGGTGCAGTGACTACGTCCCTGGGGAGCCTGTTCCAGTGTGCAACCACCCTCTCGGTGAAGAACCTCTTCCTGATGTCCAGCCTAAACCTCCCCTGCCTCAACTTAACACAGTTCCCGTGAGTCCTATCACTGGTGTTTACAGAGAGTAGGTCACCTGCCTCTTCACTCCCCCTCGCGAGGAAGTTATAGACTGTGATAAGGTCCGCTCCTCAGCCTCCTCTTCTCCAGGCTGAACAGGTCCAGTGCTCCTCAGCTGCTCCTCATACCTCTTCCCCTCTAGGCCCTCCACCATCTTCGTTGCCCTCCTCTGGACACTCTCCAACAGTTTAATGTCCTTTTTGTACAGTGGTGCCCAGAACTGCACACAGTACTCGAGGTGAGGCTGCACCAGCGCAGAGTAGAGCAGGACAATCACCTCCCTCAACTGACTAGCAATGTCATGCTTGATGCATCCCAGGATACAGTTGGCCCTCCTGGATGCCTGGGCACACTGCTGGCTCATATTCAGCTTGCTCTCAACCACAACTCCCAGATCCCTCCCTCCAGTGTCTCATCAGCCAGTCTGTATGTATTGCCAGGTTTGCCCCATGCAATAAATAAAAGATGTCCACAATGGCCAGGACATCACATGTGGAAAAAAAAAGTGAGTATAATTATGACACATCATTTATGCATGTAATATGTGTGCATATAAAACTAGGGTACCAGCTTTCAAAATGTGGATTTAGTATTTAAAACTCAAAAATATACCATAAATAATTCATATTCTACAGTTTGTTGATCAATCTACTACAGACAACAATAATATCTTCACTGACACTGAATCAGGTTGACAATATTTGAAGAAAAATAAAAACATATCAGAAAAAAGCAGACCGAAGCACAAAAAAAAAAAAAAAAAAAAAAAGAAAAAATATTGAAAAGATAGACTGACACTTAAGATTTTGCTTAACTGTATGTTAACTTTAGTGGATTTAGCATGTTAAATCTACTGGGAATATACAATGCAAAACCAAACCAAACCAAACCAATCAAAAAAACAACAGCAACACAAGTATTTTAGGTAAGCAAAGAGGAAACTCTTCTTAAAAAAAAAAAAAAAAAAGAAATCTGAAAACAATGTAGACCATCATATATAGCCCTTTCAGTTTAGTAAATTATCAGTGTTCACAATTAAAGCGGGATAGTAAAAGATATCTTAGTCTATTAAAATTGGCTTATTATTGTTTGTATTAAGTAAACAAACTAGCATCCTTCATTCACTACTACACAACAATAAAAAGCTAATTTTTTTTTTCAGATTTTACCTAATCAGAGCTATGGCAAGGGCCCTAATTCAGAACTACATGGTATCTGATATGTTTGTTGCTATTACTGTGTAGAGCATTCTGCTTATCAAAAGTTATAAATAGCCTATAGTTATTAGAAATGCAACAATAAATTAATAAGAGAGACAAGCAAAATATCAATCATGGCACTAACATGATTAGCAAACATTAAACAGGATCACAGATTACTGCAGCTGTTGCAGAAAATGAGCACCTACTTCACTTGTTCAATAACTTGCGTACTTTTGATGCTAAAACTATACTGCACAGTGCTCAAAAGATAAAAAACAACAACAAAAAAAGTATCACAAGAAAGCAAAAAATGAGCATGAATTTGTAATTCTCTCCACAAGGCATATATAAAACAATCACAGAATCACAGAACGGCTGAATTTGGAAGGGACATCTGGAGGTCATCAGGCCAAACCCCTCTGCTCAAACAGGGCGAACTACATCAGGACCTAAGATCTCCAAGGAGGGAGACTCCACAACCTCTCTGGGCAACCTGTACCAATGCTCTGTCACCCACACAGTAAAGTTTTTCCTGATGGTCAGATGAAAACTCTTCTGTTCCAGTGTATGGCTATTGCCTCTTGACCTGTCACTCGGCACCACTGGAAAGAGCCTGGCTCTGTCCTCTTTGAACCCTCCTTTCAGGTATTTAGAGACATTCAAACAATCCTCCCTGAACTTTTTCTTTAGGTTAAATGGTCCCATATCTTTTGGCCTGTCCTCACAGGAATGATGCTCCCCTTGATCATCCTCATGGCCCCCTGTTTGTTGGACCCTTTCCACTATGTCCATGACTTTCTTTCCTGGGGACACCAGAACTGGACACAGCACTCCAGTGCTGAGTAGAGAGAAAGGATCACTTCTCTGGACCTGCTGGCAAGGCTTTCCCTAAGGCAACCATTAGCCTTCTGAGCAGCAAGGGCACATTACTGGCTAATGTTCAAGTTGGTGCCAACCAGGATCCCCAGGGATTTTTCTGAAAAGCTGCTTTCCAGCCTCTCCAGGTGCCTGAGAATGTTCTTTTCCAGATGCAGGACTTTTCACTTCCTTGTTGAATTTCATGACGTTCCTGTGAGGCTATTATTCCAGTTTGTTGAGGTCCCTCTGGGTGGCAGCATGATGACCCTCTGGTGAATCAATCATTCCCCACAGTTCTGAGCCCTGAAAACTTGCTGAGCATATAGTCATCCCCATCATCCACATAATTAATGAAGATGTTAAACAAGACTAGATTCAGTATTGACCACTGGCGTACACTGCTAGTTACTGGCCTCCAACTAATCTTTACACCACCTAATACTACCCTCTGTACGTGGTTGTTCAAACAGCTTTCAGCTGACCTCTCTGAGTGTTTCATGGAAAACAACAACACAAAACCACAAACAAAACAAACAAACAAACAACAACAACAACAACAACAAACAGATGAGTAGGAATTTTTACTTTAACATGTACAACAAAAACCCAAATGTCTCCTGAGGGTAGAGATGACAGCAAGTATAGTGGCTGTTTAATAAGTGACCTAGTGACCCATGCAACACCTCTATAAATGTTACATTACAGCAGACCCCTGGCATAGTTAACTATTTCAGTGTTTGCATGAGTTTTACAATTAAGACAAACTAATCAATAAACCTTTAATTCCTAGAATGAAAGCACAGCTTGGATTTTATTTTATTTTATTTATTTTATTTTATTTTATTTTATTTTATTTTATTTTATTTTATTTTATTTTATTTTATTTTATTTTATTTTATTTTATTTCTTAATGTGTATGCACTATATTTTTCTATTTTCTTTCATTTGTTACCATCACTCTGATATTGGAGCACCTCTAACTTCTACTATTACACTATTTCTACTCTTATACTATGTATAGGGCTGTTTTTAAAGCAAATTGAAAAGTGCAGTTTTTCTCTAGTATGCACAAATAAGACTTCAGAAGTTTGTGCTGCCTGAACCAGTTTTAAGATCTAGAATGAATTTTGCTGATATTGTAATTTGAATCAATTAAATAAGCAAATAGTTAGAACTGCCTACATTCTACCCTCAGTTAAGATTTTGTCTTCTGACTTCAGCTAATACTTACGCTCACATAAACCTGAGATTAATAATCTGAATAATTCTGTTCATGTTTCTATGATTTTAGAATTAGGATATAAGAATGAAAACTGATACTTTCTAAATTATGACTCTGCATGCTTAATGTCATTTTGTGACATACTCTCCTATTATACCAGCAGCTACACAGGACCAGTGGTGTAAAGATTTTATCTCCTTGATTCATGTTGTAAAAATGGGAAACTGCATCATTAGGTTTTGTTATGACAACTAGGTGAAAGGACTGAAGTGAATAAGTGAATTCTGTATAAAAAGACCTCCCTTTTCATCCTTGAGCAACAAAGATAAAGCTAAGAAGATTTCTAGAAGTCTGTATGTGCACTGTCTTACACACACTCTGAAAGAGTTGATTTGGCAGGACAAAGTTAGGGTTGGAGAGTGAAGGTGCTTTTCCATATTCTCTCCTTCTTTTCTTCACGTTTTATCTTAAATGAAATAACAAGAAATTTAAGATCTAAGGCAGGGTTTCTGGGGAGATAATATGCTTCTAATGCAGCTTTTCTGCTGTCTAGGTGAGAGAAGGTTTCCTGGAAAATGCAAAGAAATAAATTTATAAAGGAAAGGTGTTCTGGCTTCCAAAGACATTTAAACAGGACATACAAAATTCTGTTTGTTCTTTCCACCTATAGGAAAGGAACAGTGCCAGCAACAGAAGGGGAATCTACCCTTATAAAACTTGAATCAATAAAAAGTCTTAGTGCTTCTCATTTGTGTAATTTTATGAAGTTGTGACTATCTTTTGCATAAGCCAGGGGCTGACATGTCTGTAGAATACCTTGTGAACAAGAAAGGTCATTTTTAGTTGAAAGAATTATCAAATGAATTCAAATAACACTAGATATTAGAAATGTATAATGTGACATAATGCAAAATATTTTTCTAAGATAGATGTTTCAATGAGTGGTTGCAGTTATCACACAACAGGATTATATAGATAGAATACTAAAATTAAGCTTGATTTCGAACCCATGTTATAAATATTCTCCACCTGGGGGAGGGTGATGGACAAGTGGACAGCTCGTGGGTAAGAATTAAGGGGTGGGCTGGTATAGAAGACACTGTTGTGGGGGTATACTACAGGTCACCAGATCAGGAGGAGGAGGTCGATGAGGCCTTCTACAAGCAGCTGGTAGTAGCCAGTAGCCTCATGATCACGATCACGGGCACTGGTTCTCTTGGGGGACTTTCAATTTTCCAGACATCTCTTGGGTAAGCAACTTGGCCAGGCACACGCAGTCCAAACAGTTTTTACAATGTATTGAAGAAAATTTTCTGATGCGGGTGGTGGAGGAGCCAACAAGGAGGAGGGTGCTCCTGGACCTTGTCCTTACCAACAGGGATGGGCTTTTTAGGGATGTAAATGTTGGGGGCAGCTTGGGATGCAGTGACCATGACGTGGTGGAGTTCAAGATGGAACGTGGTGGAAGAAGTAAGGCTAAAAGCAGGATTGCAACCCTAGACTTTTGGAGAGCCAACTTCGACCTCTTCCAGGACCTGCTTGGGAGTATCTCATGGGCTAGGTTGCTAGAAGGCAAGGGTGCATGTGAGAGCCGGGCTACATTTAAACAGCACGTCTTCCAAGCTCAGGATCAGTGCATCCCTAAGAGTAGGAAATGACTATGCTAGTCATAGGTTGGACTCGAAGATCTTTAAGTCTCTTCCAACCTAGACAATTCTGTGATTCTATGATTCTGTGTCTGGACTAACTCAGAGGGTGGAGATTGGTGACACAGAGTCTGGCTGGAGACCTGTGACTAGCAATTTTCCCCAGGGGTCGGTGCTGGGTTCAGTCTTGTTCAATGTCTTCATTGATTACCTTGATGAGAGAATAGTGTCTAGCCTCAGCAAGTACGCTGATGACATAAAGTTGGGAGGAGTGGCTGACACGCCAGAAGGCTGTGCTGCCATTCAGCAAGACCTCGACAGGCTAGAGAGATGAGTAGGAAGAAAACAAACTGGTTTAACAAGAGCAAGTGTAGAGTCCTGCACCTGGTAAGGAAGAACACAAAGTATCAGTACAGGCTGGGGGACGACCTGCTAGAGAGGATCTCCGAGGAGAAGGACCTGGGGGTCCTGGTGGATGACAGGTTGACCATGAGCCAGCAGTGTGCCCACGTGGCCAAGAGGGCCAGTGGGATCCTGGAGTGCGTTAAAAGGAGCGTGGCCAGCACATCAAGGGAGGTGATCTTCCCTCTCTACTCTGCCCTGGTCAGGCCTCAACTGGAGTACTGTGTCCAGTTCTGGGCTCCCCAGTACAAGAAAGACAGGGATCTCCTGGAAAGAGTCCAGTGGAGGGCCACAAAGATTATACGGGGCCTGGAGCATCTTCCTTATGAGGAAAGGCTGAGAGACCTGTGTCTGTTCAGCCTGGAGAAAAGAAGACTGAGAGGGGATCTCATCAATGCGTATAAATACCTGAGGTGTGGGAGACAGGGGGATTTGGCCAACCTCTTTTCAGTGGTTTGTTGTGACAGGACAAGGAGTAACGGTCACAAGATAGAGCACAGGAAGTTCCGCACCAACATGTGAAAGAACTTCTTCACAGTAAGGGTGACGGAGCATTGGAACAGGCTGCCCATGGAGGTTGTGGAGTCTCCTTCTCTGGAGATATTCAAGGCCCGTCTGGACACCTATTTGGGCAGCCTGCTCTAAGGAACCTGCTTTGGCAGGGGGAGTTGGACCTGATGAGGTATCGAGATCCCTTCCAGCCCCTTCAATTCTGTGATTCTGTGATAAAGTAACTGTCTGAAGAAATAAATAAATAAAATAAAAATAAAAATAAAAATAAAAATAAAAATAATAAAATAAAAATAAAAATAAAATAAAAATAAAAATAAAAATAAAAAAAATTAAAAGATTCAACTTTCAGATAAAAATAAAATAAAATAAAGAAAAGATTCAACTAAAAACAAACAAACAAGCAAACAACAACACAAGACAACAAACAAAACCCCAACATTTTAAAAGAGATTGGAAAGCCCTTTCCCAAGATTGACAGAAGTCAGGACAGGATGATCTCATTCAGCCTTTTCCCCCTAAACTTTTCAACTGTTTTACAGTTTGAAGATATGAAAAGTTTCTGCAGGGATTAAGATTCCAAATTAATGGAAAATATTTCCAAAATGGTAAGACATTGTAATCAAACTTGTTTTCTGATCTGAGAGCTAGTCAGAAGAATTTGATCTCCTGTCCCTAGCTCAAATTACAGAAGCTAAGATCTTCAAAGACACTCCAGCTACCTGAACAGAAAATGTACCTCTCAAAAGACTTCGGAATGTATTTCTTTCCACCAAATAGATAAAATCTGAGACCACATCTGGAGTGCTGTGTCCAGTTCTGGGCTACCCATTATAAGAGACTTGTGAGTTCATTGAAGGGTCACTATGCTTGTGACAGGACTGGAACTTATCTCCTCTGAGGAGAGGCTGAGAGAGCTGAGATTGTTTAGCCAAAGGAAGAAAAAGTTCAGGCAGACCTTATGAGTTTGTATGCAAACAATGCCTGATGGAGACAAGAACAGGGAGCCAGACTCTGCTCTGTGGTATACAATAACAGGGCAAGAGGCAATACAGGGTGAAAGTCAACGGGCACAAATAGAAACACAAGAAATTCCTTTTACACATAAGAAAAAACTTTTTTTTTTTTTTTTTTTTTTTTTTATTGTTATAGTGGTTGAACACCCACTCAGGTTGCCCAGAGGAGCTGTGGAGTTTCTGTCCATGGAAATACTCAAGACTGAACCTGGCACAGTCCAAAGCAACCTGCTCTACTCTACCCTACTTTGTGGTGGTTTTACCGTGCTAGGCAGCTAAACACCACAACCACTCTCTCACTCCCCCTCTTTAGATGAGGAGGGGAAGAAGTAAAGCAAAGAATAACTCACAGGTTGAGATAAGGATAATTTAATTAAAGGGAAATAATAATAATAATTAAGGAAAGATTATTATAAACTAAACAAAATATAATTGTTTTAACTGAAAGCTTAGATTTTTGTGTAACCATTTGACTACAAATAGCATCAGAAAATCATCTAATATCGTTGACTGCCCTTTTTCTGTCAGGCTTCTTTTCATGCTTAAAACAAAGATGAAGATTCTTCCTATAAACCTCTTTTCTCTTGTTCAGTGTTCTCCAAAGCTGATCCACAGTAGTATGTTTATGGTATTAGCTGGCATTGCCTAGCTACAGGATTCAGTCACAAATCTTAAATTGAACCTAAGTCCTTGAACCTTATGTTTACTGTTGGTGAGGCATCTCATAGAGCTGAAATCCAGAGTGTGAAATTCTAGGTAAATATATTCAGATGTAGTTTAAGTTCTTTGTATTTAATCTGTGTTCCGTAGTTTTACTTATTTGAAATCACTGAGGACATCTATAGGTAGTTTATATAATAGCTGTTTTGTAACTAGTTCTTGAGTTCATACACTATATCCTCTTGTGAATTTTAACATAACCAACCTGAAGGGGTAACTGTTAATATACATCTCCAAATTATTTTTTCACATTTTCTTCAGTCATAATGTCCCAATCCCTGTGTTTTTGTTGTTAAAAAAATAATGGCATATCATAGAACAGATGATTTTGAAATGTAGACAAATATTCCTGCTAACAGATAAAAGAAAGGAGTAATAAGGAGTAGGAAAGATTGCAGAAAACAATAGAATCAGTGCATTACTATCACATGCTACCTAAAGTTATGAGTTGAATTTGAAAAGCAAAATAGAGAAAGCACAGAGATAGTAATAATCAAAATGGTTGCTCTGATTGGTTCTGCGTTCTCCTGATCTGTTTCTTCATGTTCATTTATTTGCTAAATTATTGTTCACCTCTATTTTCATCATCTTGGCTGGATATCTCTGTCTCACTCACAGCATTTGTAGTGCACCAGCTGCTCAGGAGGAAAATTAAATAGTTACATTTCTGACTTTTAGTGGGGAAGACACACATCTTAGGTTGTTTCCCTAAAAAGAGTATTTAGTTGTATTCATATATATTTTATTATCAATCCAAGAACCCACTACAGTGCTTTGTATTTGTGTTTCCTTTTGTTTAAGAAAAACCTTCAAAGTGATAGCCATTATAGTTATTTTGTGAACCAGTTATAATTTTCTTACACAAATGTGATTTTATTTTTGATGTATTTTTCTCTGAGCCATATGTGCAGGTGTCTGTGTGTGTGTATGTGTGTGAATGTACACATATATGTATACACCTATGTATTCTCTTACATGCATGTTTGCCACCAATAATGTCAATGAATTTGTTTATAGTTAAGTGCGGTTATGACATGAGAAATACAAAATTAAGTTCAAATAAGAAATAAATATAAAAACTGAACACCTTAGAATATGAGTTTTAGAATTTAAACTCAGACAGACCTACAAATGCACTGGTATTCACAGGCACCATGATGATGTCCGCTTTTTCAAATAGTATAGTACTGTAATACAGCAATAGCTTCTACGCTCTATTCCTCCAGGTTTTCAGGTTTCCATGGAAATGAGTGGGAATCCCAACACAAGGGAAAAATAACAGGCTATCCATCTCACACCAAGGTGCTGGATCTCTGAACAGCTGATACATGAGGCAGTTGTCACAAGAATAAAAATACACATAATACAATACTACATATATTGCCAGAGACCAAAAAAAAAAAAAAAAGTTATGATTGTGCCTTAAAAGAACATGTGTAAACTACTGCCTTAGAAGATATGTAAAACTCTGCAAAAGTCAGGCTTTAAACAACTTTGAAATTGCCCAGGGTACTAATACAGATACTGTATGGTGTTATGAAACTTAGTAATTAGAAAGTTATAGCTAATTAAAGCAGAGCCTAATTTTCCTGTTATTGATTTCACTACATAGATGGTTTATCAAAAAATATCTTCCTTTTAAATTGCAATTTAAATTATTTGTGATGTCCAAAAGATATATCATCTAATGTCCAAAGATATATCAACTGCTGTGCAAGCCTTGCTTTTAAGAATGGATAGACCATTTACAAAAAATTCTCTGTAGACACACAATGCCTTTATTTGGGTTTTTAGGATTCATTCTAGTTACGTCTTTTTGCAAAAAGTTGCAGTCCTGATTTTTGCTATTTGATACTCATGTCTAGGATTCAGAGAATTGTTGGTATGGATAGATTGGTTACTTTAGTGTTAATGAACTGTTGAAGAAGAAAATTAGCATAGTCTTTAACTTTCTTATATCAGGAAAAACAAACAGACAAAAAAAACAAAGCAACATATTTGTCTGAGTAAATTTTCTTTCCTTCTAACTGCAAGCAAATGGTATTTCTTTTGTTGTTTTTGCTTGAAATGCTCTGGGCTTGCTGCTGGGTCTAGCATACTGTTCTTTTCAGATCATATGTACACAATGTTGGAGGTGTTTGCAAAGTATTTGGAGTACCTTTTAACAGCAAGTCTTGAAGTGAACTGAAAAATATACTATGTATAGCAGGGAGGCTGCCGGATCTTGTAAAATTATCTCATAGTCCTTATTAGGTTTGCCAGTTTCCAACCTACATGGTTGGAAACAACCTACATGGTTGGAAACAAGAAATCATGAGGCAAACAAGATCTTTCAGACTCAGAGGAGAGAACCCCTTATGAAACCCCCTACAAAATCCACCTTCTCTTAGATCCCCTTTTTATGTTCCTGACTTCTCTCCTTGTTCTTTTTATTTGGATTTTGTCTTTGCTTTGCAGGGTACCTATAAGCCTTATCTTACAGAGTTTGTATCCCTGTCATATGGAATGACTTGTTTGAAATGCCATAAATGTTATTCATGGAATCACAGAATTGAAGGGGCTGGAAGGGATCTCGATACCTCATCAGGTCCAACTCCCCCTGCCAAAGCAGGTTCCTTAGAGCAGGCTGCCCAAATAGGTGTCCAGACGGGCCTTGAATATCTCCAGAGAAGGAGACTCCACAACCTCCATGGGCAGCCTGTTCCAATGCTCCGTCACCCTTACTGTGAAGAAGTTCTTTCACATGTTGGTGCGGAACTTCCTGTGCTCTATCTTGTGACCGTTACTCCTTGTCCTGTCACAACAAACCACTGAAAAGAGGTTGGCCAAATCCCCCTGTCTCCCACACCTCAGGTATTTATACGCATTGATGAGATCCCCTCTCAGTCTTCTTTTCTCCAGGCTGAACAGACACAGGTCTCTCAGCCTTTCCTCATAAGGAAGATGCTCCAGGCCCCGTATAATCTTTGTGGCCCTCCACTGGACTCTTTCCAGGAGATCCCTGTCTTTCTTGTACTGGGGAGCCCAGAACTGGACACAGTACTCCAGTTGAGGCCTGACCAGGGCAGAGTAGAGAGGGAAGATCACCTCCCTTGATGTGCTGGCCACGCTCCTTTTAACGCACTCCAGGATCCCATTGGCCCTCTTGGCCACATGGGCACACTGACTCTTACTTTATTATTTTCCAAGAATAGGTCATTTGGGGATAGTAAATATTTTTTAAATGCATTGAATCAGATTGTCTTATTTTTCATACATCAAATGACTTGATGTTAATAGAACTTGCATAAGCATGAGATTAGTCAGGTCATCAATAAGAAATATCCAAGTATAAAAAAAGCCCCTTGAAATGAGAACATGTAATTTTTTCTGTAGATAAAGAACGTAGTGTAAGATCTCATCACTTCAGAGCAGAGATGGGACTAGTAGGAGTGGAAGGGGTGATGCTCTATTTCTGTGGTGTTAGCAGGTGACATCAGTGCTGTCACTATGCTGGACTTCTGTGTTGCTGACATGTGTCCTTAGTTCACTAGCACAAAAATTTGTTCATTGTAAGATGTACCTGTACAGTCACAGGCCAAGGGTGATGTGGAATATCTCTGGTAGAAAAAGCAATGGACTGTGCTGAAGGCAGGCACATTTTCATTGCATCTCCTCCTTTACCTGAAATACATTCCTGATTTTTTTTTTTTTCAATGCTTAAACCATGCTTTCAGTTCTGGTTCTATTTGAAGAAAAGCTAAACATGTTTTATTTTTTCAGTGTATAAAACATTAAATTCTTAATATGTTCCTATATATGTCTTCATTAATCATGTGCCCATAACCTTTCTATATTATAATAAAGTATGATAATAAAGAACAGCAAATGGTATCTACAACAGTAATCATGTCAGAATATTTAATGGATGAATTGGCTGAAATATTAAGTACTGTATTCAACACTTTTTGTATATTTCTTTGTAGAATGTGCATGAGAATATAACTAATTGTTAGTCAAAATAAGCTCAATGAATAGTTTTTGCCACTTTCCAAAACCTGTTATTTTAATTGTTGCTTTATTATGATTTGGTCGAGTCTCATTTCTTTCTGCTGATTTAGCGAGGGACAGTCATACAGTACTTCTGAGAACCCTTCCTGTGAGTTTTTGAAGGTTCTAGAAGTTGCCATACAGCACACTGGCTGGTCAAAAGCAGAAGAGAAGTCATCAGGTACAAGAGGTAGGTGAGAATTGGTTGTGGGACAAGGAGAATGGATCATGACCATCTATGAGGTTATTATTTCACAATGAAGGGAATTATATAGTATGATATTACATGCAAGTATATAACCATTAAATGTTGATTTGATCGGAGTTTTGATGGGTCCATGTAAGACAATTTGACCAGAGCCCAGGCCAGCCTAGTCTCTAACATTCTAACATTTGGCCTTAGGCTCTGCCTTTCTTCCCTGTTCTCTGGCTCCCTAGTAATATAGCTGGTGTCACCTGCCTTCATTGGATATCATTGGATATCATTGGATATCAGCCTAAATTATTTTCTCTCTTCATTTTCACCTCTCCCATGGCTGTGGAACAGGTGGGAGGTAAGTGCTGTGACTCTTCCCCTCATGCCCTCACTTGCTTATCAACTTTCCTTGTGTGCCTTTAGCACAAGAAATGAAACATAAACAAGATGAGGATACAAATATGGTGAATGTATGTCAGGAAAGAACAGGGATGGACTGCTAAAATACTAAGAAACCACATACTCTGGAGGTGTAAGACCATTAAGAAGACCATTGACACAGTCAATGACGCAAGTGAAGAAGAGGGCCAGTACCATGAGTACCCAACAAAAATCTGTAAGAAGAAGTAGGACAAAATGTCTCTGAGGCAGGTAGGAACAGCAGTAGTAGGTAGGGGGTGGCTGACTGATAAATCGAAATAAATACAGCTGAGAGGTAAGAATCTGAGGAAAAAGTTTGAAACTGAAAAGTCTACCTTTGCACATAGTGGAAGAGAGGAGAGGATGTGTGATGACCTCAAACATATGCCTACATTTTGCAATACACTGCTGCAAGATGTCCCCAGCTCCTTCCTCCTTGATAACATCAGATGAGCTAGTTCTGGCACCAAAGGCAGTATACTAATAGCAAGCTCTGTAGGGCAGTCAGACTAGTTAGAGCAATTAAAGGGAGTGATTATTAGTCTTTGTTCAGTCATGCTAACACAGTTATGATTTTTCTGGGTCATGAGCCTGCACAGCATTGCAGCATCATGCCACATAGGCACACAGCATAAGGTCTAGTGTCTGTCCTATAAGAGCAACAAATATAAATGACCATTTCCTTCTAGTATACATGTATAACACAAACAGTTGTAGAGATATTGCAAATTCTATGCAGATGGTATCAG
Source organism: Anas platyrhynchos (assembly GCF_047663525.1). Lineage (NCBI taxonomy): Eukaryota > Metazoa > Chordata > Aves > Anseriformes > Anatidae > Anas > Anas platyrhynchos. The sequence continues at coordinate 101,619,892 of NC_092589.1, forward strand.
AGCTACACAGGAAGATATGAGTAGCCTATCAGTAAGAGGTATGAAGACAAATCTCCTTCATTAATTTTGCTACAGCTGTCCCCTCTGATGAGCAGATATATGGTGGCTCAGATACTTTCCATATTAAGTATCAGGCATTTTGTGTGACAAACAGGGAAGAAATCAATGTATATGTTACAGATTGCAAAGGCAGACAGAGCTGCTTAGCACACCTGATAGTATGGTCAGTCTGAAGATCTGTGAAACGAATTATTTCTGAGCTCCAGTCTGTCAAGGCAATAAAAGAGACCCCCAAAGCCCTTGAAGAAAGACTTTTCAGTGTTGACTGCCTCCAAAATCTGACCGTATGATAGGAACAGCAAAATTGCACAGAACTGTGGCAGTGCTCAAGTAAATCATTTCCATAAGTAAAAAACACCCATGGATGGTCCAGTATCAAGTGTAGGCTCGAACAGTGAGAACACAACTGTGAGTTCAATCACCATTGACCCATGCCTGTGAAGTTACCGATTCAATGACTATGAACTCCAGGCAGAATCTCACTCATCACTGTGGAGTAAACATTTGGAAAGCAAGAACAACAATCAACCAACCAAAGACAAAAAACACAACCATTTAAAAACATTGTAACAGTAAAATATTTTGTCATGTTTTTGCAGCTTTTTAGAAATATCAATCATGATTTTTTCTAGATTATTTTTACTTTATTCAAAACAATTTGTGCAATAATATGGTATTAAAATACCAGTTCTCTAAAATATTTTTCAAATGTAGACCTTAGGGCACTTTAAAATGGAAATAGGCATCATGGTACCCACTTCAGAGTTGGAGAAATGAATTGTAAAGAGACAGAATTGATAACCAAAAGGTACTCAGCATGCTAGATCTAACACTATGAACAGAGTTGGTATCTTTTGCTTCCCAATGCACTATCTCCCTTTCAGGCAACTTTTTTTTTAAATCATGTAGTTGGTTAACTCTCTCATAGCAGAATGTTGGCCTTCATTTCATGGAGGTGGACTCTTTGCATGTATTGTTTACCTTAAGAAATCACACACACCTCCCCGTCCCTGACCTTATGGAACAGCAAGGTCTATGTCTTGTACTTCCTTATAATGCAGTGAAGAGGTCACATTATGAAATCATGCTATGAAATCACATTGAAAGAGTTTGATGTGAGAGTATAGGCATTTCAGGTAGAATCACTCTGTAATTCAATATAACTGAATGTAATTAATACTAGATTACAACAGAATTTCTATGGAGTGTTACACACTGCTTCAAAATTAAGAAGAAAAGAGCTCATGACAATATTCTACTGAACACAGGAGAGTCACTAGAAAGTACATTTTGTTTTAATAAAATGCTTACAATTAAAATTAATGTGTTATGCAGGAAAGACATCTTATTGGACTACGACATAGATTACCTTCCTCTGGGCGTCTGACCAAGCCTTATTGGATATCATCTAGAATAGAATTTACTAATGGTTGACTTCACCTTAAAAAAAAATTATTGATGAAGAAAGGATTCATGACTACATATATGAAATACAGAATATCTAGAATTGACTATCAGGAAAAATGCTTTTATTTTACTTATTTTATACACATTTCTAGAACAGATGATCAGTCCATCTAAGCTAGTACTGTAGACATCTGATATTTCAAAGGCAGGGACTACCTTGATCCTAACTCTCCTAACTGTGAAGACATTTTTACTGGCTACACTTAATGATTAAACTGCAGCATAGCTTAAAACTCCTACAATTTCTAACCTTGGCCATGTACCTGATAATGCAATGATTAGCCAAACAAGATTTTATTACTATTATTATTATTATTATTATTATTATTATTATTATTATTATTATTATTATTATTATTATTTTAATTCTAAACTATATGACTTAACAGTGTAAAAATAAAATAAGGGATTCAAACTTCACTTGTCTTCACATGCACTTCTCCTCTTGTGCAACTTATGGTTTAACTTCTGTAGCATACAATTTTATGTAAAATAACAATAAAATAGTTTTATCACACAGTTAAATTAATCAGTTTTAAAGGATATTTAAATGTAAATAATACACTAGCAGAATAGCAATATCAACTCCTGTAAACTGTAACGAGTTGCAATCATATGGTATCACTGACATTTTATGTTCTAATAAGCCTTTCTTGCAAACATGGCATGTCTAGGCTCTTTTAGAGGCCATTCTTTTATTGGTTTAAAAAGAAGAAAGGTGTCAATCCAGACACAGACTTTCTTTCTTTCAAGGCATTGGTCAGCAGATGGTAGAAAAAGCAATTCAGATCCTCAAAAGGACCTGATGTTCTTGTTTTCTCTCTATTTTAGGATGCCAGTCCTGTTATCACTGAACAGAATGACACTTGCAGCAGGTACAGCTGACACATGGAAATATGTTGGATCAGTCTCACTAATAGGATATATGCATTTGCTAAAGAAATCAAACAAATATGGACCATTTGGACAGGCAGGTTCAGAACCTTACTCACAGTCAATTTTCTGTGTGAACATTTGCAAGGAAAGACACCAGATGGCTTAGGCATGTATTACACTGACATGTACATAAATGTGCATGGGTATATATGAAATAGGAAGAGTTGTGACCAAATTAGGGCACTATATTGCATATGTATAGGACCAGGCAGTGACACAGGAGAGGAACGCTGAAAGACAGGGAGAAAGGTTACTAGTGCTGAAAAAAAATAGATATTATATACTCCCGTTTATTCCAGACATCCAACCTCCCCACACAGATATACTGTGTTGAGGATTTATGTAAGAAGTTCACTTTAACACCATGAAAATTATGTGTTAAAATCCTCTGTACACTTATTGGAAGACTGGCTTCATCGATCACAGGTGCTGATATTAAAATTTCTGGTGGGTGTTTCATAACTGATGTATTGCTTCACCGGGATTCACTTTGCCAGCCCAGCCAAAGCAAAAGTGCTATAGCAGCAGTCACCAGCACAGAAGGCTGCTTAGAAAGAAAAGTGACAGTCTCCGGATTGAGAAATGAGCAGCACCCATGCATGGATGTATTGGTAGGAAGGCAGTAGGGAGAGAAGAAAAGAGCACTTACTGATCTATCAGTCAGTAAAAAGTCATCCTAAAATACGCATTTATACTGACAGACAGATCCAAGTCTTCCTCCCACAAGAAACCTAAGGTTTCTGAGTCCACCAAAGACTTAACAGAGTCCTTTAAATGAAGATCTCATATATATATATATATATATATATATATATATAATTTTTAAGAATGGCACTAGGATATCTGTTAAAAAGAACACTTTACTGAGTAAGGTCAGAATGTGTATCTATGAGCACACCTCACACCTGCTTGGTATTAAATATCATCATCATATGAAAATAGCCAATAGGTGTTCTGCACTTGAAAGAGTTTTTTTTTTTTTTTTTTTTTTTTTGTTTGTTGCTGTTTGATCTGATCCTGTTTCAAAGGAGACTAAGCTAAATTCTAAAAACAAAAACAAACCCACATACAATGTGGAGGAAGACTAGCCACAATACTGGCTGTGGAGCTTTGTTTGTCTAATTTACTTCACAAATATGGAAAATCTCTAAACTGGTTTTAGTGTTATTTATAGGAAAGTATTTAAAGTAAAATCATGGTACTTTTATACTTCATCTTCTGTTCTCATTTCATTAGCTTAGAGTTATATTTCTCTGTTAGTTCTGTATGGTAACCAATTTGTCTCTTGAATTCATTGCTGTTCCTTTTTTTGAAACAGCCTGTCTTGTTGCTTTTGATTCATGGCCTGTTAGTTCAGTTTGGCTATGCATTGGGAAGTCTCTCCTAACAATGCCCTGACAATGCTTATTATGATTGCAATGACTTCAAAGAATGACTAAATCCTTTCTAATGAGTCTGACTATAACTGAGCTCTGATACAGCATTCCTAGAGTATCAGAATTACAGCAGAAATGAACTTCAGCCATTTTAGCTTCCCAAATATATTACCTTTCTGATTATCAGTGAACATGTGTGTGATTTTGGCCTCCCATTCTCTCAGAATACATGGGATCTGATATTTGAGTTCTGCATGACTTTACCTCAGTGGGTCTCTTTCCTTCACAAACTAACCAGTTTTCGTGACCAATATGCAAAACCAACTCAGGAAGTCAGAAACTTTTATTCTACTATTTAAAGATGTGAATCTTCAAAAGTTATTGCTGTGGAGGGGAGTTAAATGGAAAGTGAATTTTCTCAGGCCCTATTTCCTTATTGAACCAGCTTAAAATATTACATACTGGAGATTAAGTTAATCAGAGACAGGGAAGAGGGCAAGTTTAATGTTAAGAATTTTAACAAATTCTTCTTAAGCTACTTGACATACCAGCCACTTCGGTTGTTTAACTTTGGTTTTCTGTCCTTTCTTCCACTCTCCTTCCTTTTTCAATGATCCTGTTTTATAGGATTTGCATGAACTGAAACCAAAGCAAAACTGCTTCCATCTAAAAGTCTCAATAAAGGCCCAAGCTGAACATCTAGGCTTTCATAGTTCATTTACTTAATATTTTATCTAAAGAACTAAGAATATAGTAATATATACCAAATGAATTATAAGAAGGAAATCTCTGAACTGATTGCAACTGTATAAAATTTTATAAATAAATTTCCTGAGTATGAGGTCATATGAGGCACGATTAAAGTAAACAGATGGTTGATTTTTATTTCCCCCCCCCCCCCCCCCAAAATATAATATGTAAATGTATTATCAACCATCATGTGATTTATCCAAAATGATATGAGCTTACTGGAAAGAATCACTGCCTTCAGTGAGTTTTGGATTGTGTCCTACATGCAAAAGGGTCAGTGAAGACTAGAACAATCAGAACTAATGGGCACAGTACTTCTGTTTTCTTTGCAGAGCAATTTGACTGAGCGAACAGTGCACAGGGATTCAGGAGGTGAAACCTCTGGCTTTGTTTTTGGAAATGGATTCTTAGGATATTATTATTATTATTATTATTATTATTATTATTATTATTATTATTATTATTATTACTGGGGCTACTGGAGCTAATTGTCATGCAAAATCTATCTTGTTAAACTTTGACCAGCAGGAACTTGTGATGTCCTGGCTGTAGCAGCAAGTTTTCCTTTCATGCTCATACTTCAGTGCCCACAGAATACAATGTTAATTTTACAGGCATATCTCCCCAGGTTCAGCAGCTGAACTTAGTATGTAAACTCATGCTGTGTAACCCTCCTTCCAGAGAACATCTTTGCCATTACTACATCATATATGCTTAGGATGAAAACAACTTCCTGGCAAAACACTAAAAAGTAATAAGAAGGTAAAAGCCTGTAGGTATTTAAAGATGAGAAATATTATATAAGGCCACAGTACCATAGATTGGTAAAGGAAACAGAATCACTAAGGGTCATTAATGACAACACTTTGAAAGTTAAATGTCTGCAGTGACATATCCTAAATCAAACCTAATATGTGTCCTGACTGTTTATCAATGTCCTTTGACTTCACCTACTTTGTATGTTAGTTCCATTCAGAAATGATGCTACACATTCAGTGATCAGGAACCTCTGCTGGAAAAGCTGGTCCAAGAATATAAAATTTAATGTAACTAAGTTTGCTTAGGTAGAATTGATAAGCAGGAGATGCAATAAAAACTGTATTTAATGTGATCAGTGAATCCTCTGGCACAGACAATTTAACTTCTTAGATGGTACTAGTTCCAGACTTCGGGAAATTTGTCTCATCAAAATAAGTCCATATGTAAACAAGTCACATTTTAATGAGTTAAACATCACTGCAACCAAAGGCTGGGGTATTATTAAAAATATCTAAACAATGGAAAAATGGGGTCAGATGAGGAAAGTCCAATTGCCATCTGCCAGCAGAGTATCTGACTTGCCATTGAGAGGTTTTAAGAAAACTAATTCTATTCTTTCCTTTTGTTGTTTCTTTTTTTCCCCCACTCGGATTATCAGTTTTCAAGTGTATTGACTGTGCCCTTGTACTTGTCCTCTGTGGAAGGTAGGAAGAAGACTACCCAAAAGACCATTAATTAATATTTTATGTTTTAATGTAATGACTTGTCTTTTTTTTCTAAAGCCCAGCTACAAACATTTTTGAATTCAGGAAAAGAAGAAAGTAGAATCACTACGTATGCACAAATAAGACCTATAAACAAATTTCCTAGGCTTATTTATTTATTTATTTATTTATTTTATTTGACAAGGGGAATGGCTTATTTACCAGAGGGTCGTGGTGCCACCCAGAGGGTCTTCAAGAGGCTGGAAAATTAGGCATACAAGAAGCCTCATGAGGTTCAACAAGGAGAAGTGCAAAGTCCTGCATTTGAGGAGAAACGTCTCCAGGCACCTGGAGATGCTACGAGCCACTCAACTGGAAAGCGTCTTTTCAGAAAAGGACTTGGGGATCTTGGTGGGCACAAACTTGAACATGAGCCAGCAATGTGCCCTTGCTGTTAACAAGGCTAATGGAATTCTTGCCTGCCTTAGGCAAATTGTTGCCAGAAGGTCAAGATAGAGGATCCTTGGCAAGCTCTGATTTCATAGATTGAGCATATGCATAAATCCCACCTGTCATACATGAAACTGCCGGATCAGCAGCCCCAGAGAACAAAGTCCGCAGCTAGTGAAAGCTTAGATACAAAGAAAACAGGTGATACTGAGTATATTTTTCTGGTTAGGTGCAAAAATGGTCCTTTCAGTCTTTAATATCAATTTCATTGTTTTCTGTTAATAGTAACTGTCCTCACAGAATTAGGGCTGAAAACTCCATTTTAAAGTCAGGAACTAGAAGTTAGCATAGTACGGACTGCTGCGCCTGACAAAACTAAATCCCAGGGGCTGAAAAATCCTTATTTCATAATTAAACATTTCAGCAACTCTCTTGGATATGTAATTTAAATTTGCTTCATGGGATCTTGTACAGTATGTTTGAGAAAAAGAAAATAAAATATATATGGATACTTTGATGTTTTGACTCAATACTCAGTTTAATTTAGAAATCATTCTGGAAACAATAAGACCTTTTCTATATTTCAAAATTCAACAGCATTTGAAAGTTCCTTGAACAGTTATCGAGAAAATAATCTATTTGCCAGTATAACTCTTAACCAGAACATAGACAACACAGATGTCTTGAAATTGCAATGCTGAAATGCTCGTAATAACTACAGTATTATACAAATATCAAAATGTATTTACTCAAAGTATAAAAGTATTTTCCCAGACTGATTTTGGTATTTCAATTTTAAGTCTGTCTCACTGGAAGAAGAGACAAATTCATTCACAAAACAGAATTTGTCATCAAAATGAATTAATATTATCGGTCCAGTTCTTTCTGTATTATTGTACCCTGTAGTTCTCATAAAGGTAATTTTGAGATGGCTGGAACAAATGTTGTGTCCCAGTGAGTTATCCTAACTGGCCTGTCACAGCTGTACTGTTGCTTTCCTGTAAGCCCCAGCGTGGAAAGAGGTCAGATCATAGTGAGACAGATTAAAGTAACAATTGCATCAATTTCATCCAGTCTACTTAGCCATAATGAAAAGGCAAACACTACTTCTTGCTGCCAAGTTCATCTGTCTTGCTGAGGTGTATAATTAGTGTCTGGAGTTTCTGACTATGAACCAAGGATAGAAGATGTTCCTTCTGTGTACTTTGTAAGTACCCAGCAGAGCTGTAAAGTGTCCAATCCGAAGCACAGCTGGAAGCATGCTTTCTTCACCCTTTCCCACTGAGGAAGGGTTTGTAGTGATCTCATTACTGCCAGATCTAAGATAAGGATAGCATCACATAATTAGTATAAGCAGTGATTACTGGATACTCTGAATGAAGGGAACACAAAATGGAAGGCTCCTTATGCCATGTGATACAGATAGCTTCCAATATGGTTTTGAAATGGCCCAACTGTTAACGGATCCCACTGAAACACATGTTCACTCAGTTTCATCATCTCAGAAGCAATCAAGTCTTTTCAATGGCAAACCATGTACAGTACAATAAAACCTTCTCTTCCAAACAAACACAGGTATAAAATAGAGGATCAGGTAATAAAACAAGACTTATACTTGATCTGTTGTCCTCAGAACAAGAGATCACTTATCTGCTTCAAAGATTCTGTGAACTGCTGCTTCCAAAAATTCTAGATCAATAGAAACAATTAGATTCTTTTGTCTTAGAATTAACAGACTTTTTTCCAACCAACATTTCAGACATACTTTATTCAAAATTCATTTTATTTATTTATTTATTTATTTATTTTTATGACAAAGTACATCTAGGTCTTCAAAATATGTATTTTTATCATTAGTAGTGTCCCACTTACATTCAGAGACTCCAAGAATGGTTTGAGTAGGGAGAGACCTTAAAAATTACCTAATTCCAACCTCCCTGCGATGGGCAGGGACACCTCCAATCAGATCAGGTTGCTCAAAACCCCATCCAACCTGCCCTTGAACACTTCCAGTGATAAGGCATCCACACCTTCTCAGGGAAACCTGTTCCAGTGCCTTAACCACCCACAGAGTAAATAATTTCTTCTGAATATCTAATTTAAATCTACTCTCTTTTAGTGTAAAGCCATTCCCCCTTGTCCTATCACCACACTCCCTGATAACGGAGCGCTGCTTCTTTTAGTATCATCATTGCTACTACGTGAATACTTGACATATATTCTTCTGCAAAAATTAATCTCACAGAAGCACTTTTTTATAGTCTTTCACAAGTCTCACCAGATTAACAGCTGTGTCTTCCCTGCTCAGTTAGACCTGCTAAGTAGATTCAATCTTACTGTATTCAATAACATGTTTTATTTTCTATGTTTGCATTTGAAAACATCATGTCTTTTTTGAGGTGAAGGAAATATGCTCAGGAAAATAACCATGAATGAATTAATGCTTGTATCTCTTCTTGTGTCATAAATGGAAAAAAAATAAATATATATATATATATATTCATTACATGTTTAGGTATTTTTAATATATATATAAATGTTTGTTTACATATATTTATCGTGTTTTCATTCATTTATATATTTTTAACACAATCTATGAAACCGATATGTATCTGAATGAATTCTTCAAAGTCTACACATTGTTTATACATAAGTAAGGTACAAAAATATACATCTTTATATATATATATATGCTATAAGATACAGCATATCATTATGTTGTCAGAGATAACTATTATAGAAGAACTACCTTATTAATAATAGGTCTTATACTGGGTAGCCAGGATCTACCAATTCCAGAGCTTATTTTCTAAAGTGACCAGAAAGAGACTTGTGACTCTCAGATCATGTTAAATACAGGTTAGGAACATATACAGTAGTTTAAGAATACAAAGCTATTTTGTTTCTCTTGCTGTCATTCTTGACTATTATGTAAATACTGTTCTTCACAGAATCACAGAATTGTTGAGATTGAAAGGGACCTCTGGAGGCATCTGGTCCAAGCTCCTGCTCAAGAAGGGCCACCCAGAGCAGGTTTCCCAGGACCATGTCCAGGTGGCTTTTGAAAAATCTCCAAGGAGGAGACTCCATAGCCTCTCTGGGCAGCCTGTGTCAGTGCTCCATCATCCACATAGTAAAGTTTTTCCTTATGTTTAGATAGAACCTCTTTTACTTTACTTTTGAATGCAGAGTCCTTCTGGCTGATATTTACACAGTCTTTGATCTTATATGCATTCCTTACAAATATTGCTTGCAAATTCCTAGTAGGCTTTAGTATTAACTTTTCCCATAAACTAATATTAAACAGGTTGAGAGCTGGTTTCTCCAAATTTTGACTCCTCTTATCATCACCTCACACTGGGAACTGAAACACTATCCCTCTCACCATTTAAACAACTGAGTTAGGAATTGATTGTGCCACTGATATCTTCCAACACTGTGTACAGATTTTTTTTCTTTATCAAGACAAGTCATCTTTACTATATGAACATATAGACATCTTTACTATATGAACTCACTCCTACAGATACGAGTGTATAATCTTCTTCATTAAGAACTGCTTTCCATCATCTATCAGCAGTCATGATAATTCAGAGATATCCTGGAT